>NW_028152625.1:10000-12500 GCF_951799395.1 Argentina silus | reverse complement strand
TATGAACTACCTGACCAACAGGCCACAGTTTGGAAATGTGAGGAAATTACAGAGCCAAGAGATTTGGTATCGAGAGAGAACATTAAGGGCCCTAGGACAGAACCCTGGGGAACCCCAGTGGTGAGGGAGAGGACAGCGATCCTCTCCATGTCTCCTGGTCAGAGCAATCGGCCAGGAGAGTGGAAAAAAAAAGTGGAGAGTGCAGAGCCAGAGATGCCCAGTTCTGAGAGGGTGGAGAGAAGGTTTACTGTGACGAATGCAGCAGACAGGTCCAGAAGAATGAGAACAGAGGAGAGGGGGGAAGCTCAAGCAGAGTGGAGGGCCACAATGACAGCAAGGAGAGCAGTCTCAGTAGAGTGCCCAGCCTTAAAGCCGGATTGGTGAGGGTCCAGCCTTAAAGCCGGATTGGTGAGGGTCAGGGAGGTCGTTCTGAAGGAGATAGTGAGACAGTTGGTTCGAGACAGCACGCTCAAAGGTTTTAGATAAGAAGGAGAGAAGGGATACCGGTCTATAGTTATGGATAGCAGACGGGTCAAGAGTTGGTTTCTTGAGAAGAGGCTTGACTCTGGCTATCTTAAAGGCAGCTGGGACAGATCTTGTGGATAGAGAGGAATTGATTATGGCAGTAAAGAACGGAAGGAGGTCTTTGGAAATGGATTGGAGAAAGGGGGAGGGTAGGATCGAGGGGGCAGGTGGTTGCCCGGTTGGATGTGACCAGTTTTAGAATATCATCAGGGGAGAGGGGGGAAAGAGCTGATAAACCAGAGACCGGGTGTAGCGCAGTGGGTTTGGGAGGAGTGGTAGCAGCGTTGGCGAGAGGTGGAGAGAAAGAGCTGCTAATGTCATCAACCTTCTTTTCTAAGTAGGTGACAAAGTCATCGGCAGACAGGGAGGAGGGAGGAGGTGGTGGGTTGAGGAGTGAGGAAAATGTAGAGAACAGTTTCTTTGGGTCAGAGGCAGAGGATTGAATGTTGGAATGGTAGTAAGAAGCTTTAGCAGCTGATGCAGATGAGGTGTAGTTGAAGAGGAGAGAGATAAGGGTCTAGATCATCAGGAAGGCTGTTTTTACTCCATTTCCTCTCAGCTACCTGGAGCCCTATTCTACAAGCTTGCAGGGTTTCAGACAGCCAGGGAGCGCGTGGAGAGGATCGTGCCGGCCTTGAGGTCAGTGGACAGAGAGTTGAAGGATGAGGAAAGAGTGGACAGGAGGGTGGAGGAGGCTGCATCAGTGGATGCAGCGTGGAATTCAAAGGATGATATGGACAGGTGTGACAGTCGTGAGATGACCACTTAGGTGAGATGAGGAGTCCTATGCTTCCCCCTCGACCAGAGAGTCTAGGGGAATGAGAAAAGGAGTAGGCATCAGAGAGGGCTGCCAGAGTAGCTGTGTTTTCCGGTGTAATACATGTCTCTGTGAGAGCAAGGAAGTGGAGGGACATGAAGCAGGCGTAAGCTGAGATAGCCCCTGGTTTCCGGACCGCTGACTGGCAGTTCCAAAGTCCTCCCGCGACAGTGAGGTCGTGGTCAGTTGAGCATGGTGGGTAGACTAGATTAGATGGGTTGTGAGGGGGGGTGTAGCGTCTATGTGTCCTCCTGAGGGATGAAATAACAGGAATGGGGAGGAAGCACATTGTGATATTTGCCGGTATAGAGATAGAGGGTTTATGGGGTAGCGCTCAATACACTCAGAGTAGTGAAAAAAATAATTAAATAGAATAAAATTACTTAGTAGTTTGGCCTTCCTGTCAGGCCTTCCTCTCGGGCCTTCCACGATGGACTGCACAGATTGACTCCTTCGTCTTCGTGTCAGGAGGCTGTCACTCTTTGACCGTCAGGATAGAAGTGCAGATTCTGTAATTGCTGATGACTTAGCAGGGTTGCAGCCCCTCCCACCTAACGATCAGTTCATGACCAGGCAGCCTTCACCACTCAGTCCAAATGTACTTAGTCCTAGTCAAAGCTGAGTAGGGACTTAAATACATTGCAGAGAAGTTTCAGCCACTCCCACTGGAGATTGACAGCAATTGGTTTCAAGCCAATTGTCTCTCCCCCTCTCTCTTCTACTCTCCCCCCTTCTCTCTTCTACTCTCCCCCCCTCTCCCTATCTCTCTCCCCCTCTCTCTTCTACTCTCTCCCCCTCTCTCTCTTCTACTCTCTCCCCCCTTCTCTCTTCTACTCTCCCCCCCTCTCCCTATCTCTCTCCCCCTCTCTCTTCTGCTCTCTCCCCCTCTCTCTTCTACTCTCTCCCCCTCTCTCTCCCCCTCTCTCCCCCTCTCTCTTCTACTCTCTCCCCCTCTCTCTCCACCTCTCTCCCCTCTCTCTTCTGCTCTCTCCCCCTCTCTCTTCTACTCTCTCCCTATCTCCCCCTCTCTCTTCTACTCTCTCCCTATCTCCCTATCTCTCTTCCCCTCTCTCTTTTACCCATCTCTCTCTCTCCATATCTCTCCACCTCTCTCTCTCTCTCTCTCTCTCTCCCTATCTCCCTATCTCTCCATCTCTC
>NW_028152626.1:0-7500 GCF_951799395.1 Argentina silus | reverse complement strand
TAGGCATTACTAGTCAAACTTCACCATATAGGCATTACTAGTCAAACTGTACTGAATAGGCATTACTTGTCAAACTACACCATATAGGCATTACTAGTCAAACTGTATTGTATAGGCATTACTAGTCAAAATACACCATATAGGCATTACTAGTCAAACTGTATTGTATAGGCATTACTAGTCAAAATACACCATATAGGCATTACTAGTCAAACTGTGCTGTATAGGCATTACTAGTCAAGCTACACAGTATCAGCATTACTAATCAAACTCCAGCTTAGCAACGAAACACAGTAAGAAAACATTCCACTATAAGGAAAAGGCTCGATATGATACTTCAAGTCCCAGGATGCATCAATGTGTCTACCCCACAGATTCCGAGGGTAGGCCGGCAGGCAGGACTGGAAGTGTTTGATGTGTGTGCCAGAGCTGCCCCGGTCAGTGCTGTGTGATTATAGTGCGAGATATACAATCCAATCTGGCAACCCCCCTTTCTACAATCTGGCAACCCCCTTTCTAACAGCGTGTCTACGAGGGGGGGGGGGCCATGTCGGAAGACGTAAGACGTAAGAGAGGAGAGGGTCTCAGACAGACCAGGTTCACTTCTGGGTGGAGAGGAAGAACGTTCAATCACCTCCAGGTCAAATATACAAGAGTACTATGGAGGTCATCAAGGCTGGGTTCGACATCAGTGGAGGCTGGTGGAGGTAGAAATCAGAGGACGGGCACACAATGAACCCTGACTTCTGGTTTCTGCCTCCACCAGCCTCCACAGGGGTCTGAGTCCTCTCTCCTCACCTCCTTCTCAAAACCCGCTGGAGGAGAAGGTCAGAGGGGAGGAGCCCCAGAGCCTCTCCTCCAATGAGTTTTGACGAGGAGGACTCAAGGAAAGTCTTTTTTTCGGACAGAGTTTTGCACTCGGCTTCAAGATGAACTGTGGTTGCAGTAGCCAATAGAATTGCTTGGTTCAGGCCTGGTGGGCGGAGGTGAGGATGCAGTAGCCAATCAGATTGCTTTGTTCAGTCCTGGTGGTCGGATGTGAGGATGCAGTAGCCAATAGGATTACTTTGTTCAGTCCTGGTGGTCGGATGTGAGGATGCAGTAGCCAATAGGATTGCTTGGTTCAGGCCTGGTGGGCGGATGTGAGGTTGCAGTAGCCAATAGGATTGCTTGGTTCAGGCCTGGTGGGAGGAGATGAGGTTCCTCAGCTGTTTGACGACCGTGTCGATGAGTTTCTGCTTGTCTCTCTCGTTCTTACGAAACTGAGCGAACATGTTGTTCTTACGACTGGCATCTTTCATCCTGAGAGAGAGAGAGAGGGAGAGAAGGGGAGGGAGGGAGAGAAAGAGAGAGAGGGAGGTGGAGGGAGAGAAAGAGAGAGAGAGAGAGAGAGGGAGGGGGGGGAAAGGGAGGTGAAGGGAGAGAGAGAGGGAAGGGGGGGAGAGGGAGGTGAAGGGAGAGAGAGAGAGAGAAAGGGAGAGAGGGGGAGAGAGGGAGGTGGAGGGAGAGAAAGAGGGAGAGAGAGGGAGGTGGAGGGAGGGAGAGGACAAAAAGAGAGGGAGAGGAGAGAGAGAGAGGGAGAAGGAGAGGAGGAGGAAGATAAGGAGGTGGAGGAGGAAAAGGAGGAGGAAGGAGATGAGGAAGAGGAGGAGGAGGAAGAGAAGGTGGTTGTTAACCATAGTGTGATGTTTTACCATGACAGTACATGTAGAGCAAGATGCAGAGAGCAACATTTTCAAACAACACACTCTTGCACACGCGCGTGCACACACACACACACACACACACACACACACACACACACACACACACACACAAAGAGAGTGACACACACACACACACACACACACACACACACACACACACACACACATATACTGGAGAGAGGAGAGGAAGAGGGGAGGGGAGGAAGGGTGGTTTGGACAACACATTCTAGATCGTGTGTGTGTGTGTGTGTGTGTCACATGAGTGGACGTGTGCACCAGCTCTGTCACAGGGGACTGGTCTCGTATGGAGCTCCAGGAGGTTAGGGGGCTGCTGAGGGACGCTAAGCCCAGCAGGGTGCATCCTCTCTGGGCACAGAGACCACCAAGACTCTGGAGACTTCCACACTGTGGCAACCACTGAGCCGCTCAGGAACATACAGTTCTATACTTACCTTTGTGTGTGTGTGTGGGGGTGTGTGTGTGTGTGTGTGTGTGTATGTGTGTGTGTGTGTGTGTGTGTGTGTGTGTGGGTGTGGTGTGTGTGTGTGGGTGTGTCTGTGGGTGTGTGGTGTGGTGTGTGTGTATGTGTGTGTGTGTGTGTGTGTGTGTGTGTGTGTGTGTGTGTGTGTGGTGTGTTTGTGTCACTGTGTCCACAGTATCAGAGCTGATAGGCTGATAGTGATCATTATGGATACATAATGGTGTTGTCACGGCGATAGCGATCCCATCATTACTACAGCTACCTACCTTCGTGTTATCACTACGGCGATAACCATCACTGTCATCACTACTGTACTCTGTTTGCTTTACTGTGTGTGTGTGTGTGTGTGTGTGTGCGCGCGTCTCTCTGTGAGTGTGTGTCTCTATCTCTGTCTGTCTGTGTGTCTCTCTCTGTGTTTGTGTGTCTGTTTGTTTGTGTGTGTGTCTCTATGTGAGTGTGTCTCTATGTCTGTGTGTGTGTCTCTGTGTGTGTGTGTGTGTGTGTGTGTGTCTCACTCTCTTTGTGTGTGTGTGTGTGTGTGGGCTTGCAAGTGACAGGCATGTTGATATACAGAAAAGAGAGGAAAGCACACCTTTCCAAACACTAAAATACATTACACAAAAACACACCAAATGCATCGCACGCACACGCACACACACGCACACACACACACACACACACACCCACGCACGCGCAGACACACACACACACGCACGCGCAGACACACACACACACACACCATGCAACCCAAGGCTTGTTGTAGTACTCACACTCTCGATATCCTGTAGTGGAGAAGAGAGGAGAGATGGGGTCAAAAAAGGAGGGAGGGATGGAGGGATGGAAGGAAAGGCTGACGTGAAAGGTAGAAGATGGATGGACAGAGACGGAGAAGAGAGGTAAAGGATAGAAGTGGATGGATGGATGGATGGAAGGATGGATGGATGGATGGAAGGATGGATGGATGGAGAGGTATACATTTAAACGGTGTGCTGAAGAGATTGGCATAGGGGATGGGTAGGGATGGAGAGAGAGAGAGGGAGGGAAGATGGAGGGATGAGAGAGAGAGGGAGAGGGAGGGAAGATGGAGGGATGGAGAGAGAGAGAGAGAGAGAGAGGGAGGGAAGATGGAGGGATAGAGAGAGAGAGAGAGAGAGAGAGGGAGGGAAGATGGAGGGATGAGAGAGAGAGGGAGAGGGAGGGAAGATGGAGGGATGGGTAGGGATGGAGAGAGAGAGAGGGAGGGAAGATGGAGGGATGAGAGAGAGAGGGAGAGAGAGAGGGAGGGAAGATGGAGGGATAGAGAGAGAGAGAGAGAGAGAGGGAGGGAAGATGGAGGTATGGAGAGAGAGAGTGAGGGATGGACTTACTTCTCCAATAGTGCCAGGGCAAAAAGAGAGAGAGAGAGAGAGAGAGAGAGAGAGAGAGAGAGAGAGAGATGGAGAGATGGATGGAGAGAGACAAACTTGCTTTGTGTGAGGGTGGGTTGTAGGTAGGGAGGGATGGAGAGTGAGAGAGGTAGAGAGAGAGAGAGACAGATAGAGAGAGAGAGAGAGGGAGGGAGAGAGAGAGGGAGAGAGAGAGAGAGACATAAAGAGAGAGACAGACAGAGAGAGAGACATACTTCTCCAGGAGGGTCAGGGCAGTGTGAGGGTTGACTCTCAGGTATTTGCAGGAGGGACGACCGTAGTCAGCCAGGTAGGTAGACCAGTCCCACTGGGTGAACAGATCCAGCAGCTAGAGAGGGAGACAGAGAGAGAGAGAGGGAGGGAGGGAGGGAAGAAGGGGGAGGGAGGGGGGAGAGAAGAAGGAGGAGGGAGACAGAGAGACATTAATATGACTCCACTTCTCATAATAGCAACAAGTATGTTAGTCAAATCTGTTGATCTAGACCAGAAATAAACAGAGGGAGAGAGAGAGAGAGGACGGAACTTGCTCATATTACAGGGGGGGTAGACAGACAGAAAGAAAGAAGGAGAGAGAGAGGAGAGAGAGAGAGAGAGAAGAGAGACAGAGAGAGAGAGAGACAGACAGACAGACAGAGAGAGAGAGACAGAGAGAGAGAGAGAGACAGAGAGAGAGAGAGAGAGAGACAGACAGAAGTAGAGAGAGAGAGAGACAGAGTCTCAGTCAGTCCCAGGTGTATCTCCTACAGCCTACTTTCCCGCAGATTACATAAGCAGCGCCCCACTGAACTCTGGGTAACACTAAACACAGACCCAGACGCAGAGACACAAAACACATGTGGGGGGGGGGAGTGAGAGGGGGTGGGCTGCTATCAGAGGAGGGAGAGAGAGGAGGAGAAGAGAGGAGTGTGAGAGAAAGGGGAGAAGGAAGGGGGAGAGAGAGAGAGAGGGGGGGGGGATCTGAGAAGAGGGGGACAGGGGAGAAGGAAGGGGGAGAGAGAGAGAGAGAGGGGGGGGGGGATCTGAGAAGAGGGGGGGGGGGAGAAGGAAGGGGGAGAGAGAGAGAGAGGGGGGGGGGGGATCTGAGAAGAGGGGGACAGGGGAGAAGGAAGGGGGAGAGAGAGAGAGGGGGGGGGGGTGGGGGATCTGAGAAGAGAGGGGACAGGGGAGAAGGAAGGGGGAGAGAGAGAGAGGGGGGGGGGGGGGGGGGGATCTGAGAAGAGAGGGGACAGGGGAGAAGGAAGGGGGTCCGGATCACTGGTTCTGACACTTGAACCGGAGCGACCGTGACATGACCAGGACATGACCAGGACATGAACGTGACTTGACCACAGTTTGAACTTCTGGGCCCCAACCTGTTCCACGCTGAGTCACCCGTAACAACAAGTAGAGCATATTCCACCCACACACACACACACACACACACACACAGTTCGACGCACACACACACACACACACACACACACACAGACACACACACACAGTGACACACTTAAAGTGACATGCAAACTTGTACTGACACAAATTCCCTGAGAATTGAGGCTCTCCAGCACACCAACACACACACACACACACACACACACACACACACACACACACACACACAGTACAGTTACATAAACAAAAACATCCTCCCACTAGATTATATAAATTTATCAGTGTGTGTATGTGTGTGTGTGTGTGTATGAGAGTGTGTGTGTGTGTGCGTGCGTGTGTGTGGATGAGTGTTTTGTGTGTGTGCGTGCGTGTGTGTGTGTGTATGACAGTGTGTGTGTGTGTGTATGAGAGTGTGTGTGTGTGTGTGTGTGTGTGTGTGTGAGAGAGAGAGGTGAAAACAAGGTGAAAATAAGATAAGGAGGAAGCTTTCGTCTTGATAGAGAGATCAGTGTTTTGAGGAAGTAACCTCAAAAGTCTCCCGCCTCGTAACTCAACACACACACACACACACACACACACACACACACACACACACACACACACACACACACACACACACACACACACACACACACACACACACACAGATAAGCGGCTATTTCAGGTTGTGAGGATTTCCATATCTGAGTATCTGTGAGCGGATCTCTCTCTCTCCCTTCTGATATCACGCTCTGTACATCTCACCCCAGCCAGATGGGGGAGGAGGGGTGAGGCGAGCTGAGGGAGGGGTGAGGGAGGGTAAGGGGGTGAGGAAAGGTGAGGAAGGGGTCAGGCGAGGTGAGGAGGGGTGAGGGAGGGCTGAGAAGAGGTGAGGGGAGGAGAGAGGGGAGGAGAGGTGAGGAGAGGAGAGGAGGGGTGAGGTGAGGTGGGGGTGAGGAGAGGAGAGGAGAGGAGAAGAGGGGAGAGGAGGGGTGAGGTGAGGTGGGGTGAGGAGAGGAGCGGAGAAGAGAGGTGAGGGAGGAGAGGAGAGGTGAGGTGAGGTGAGGTGAGGTGAGGAGAGGAGAGGTGAGGAGAGGTGAGGAGAGGAGAGGAGAGGAGAAGAGAGGTGAGGGAGGCCGCTCGTCTCACACGCAAACCAGCATAGCTGGTGTGTCACACTCCCCCCCCCCCCCAACACACACACACACACACACACACACACACCTCCCCTCTCCGAGTCTTCACTTCCAGTTGAACCTGTCTCAGTCTCTGTCTCTGTCTCTCACCTCAGCTTGACCCTCCTTTCTATCACTCCTCTCTCTACACAAACACCCAGCCGGGGGAGGGGAGGGGAGGGGGATGAGGGAGGAGAGGAGAGGGGGATGAGGGAGGAGAGGAGGAGCGGATTATGACTTCCTCTCATTCTTCCCCGAGAAAAAACACATGACGTAGCAAAAAGAGATTTCTCCTCCTTCGCTCCCCCTCTCCCTCTCTCTCTCTCTCTCTCTTTTCTTCTCTCCTCCCTCCATCTCTCTCTCTCTCTCTCTGTTTGGTTAGCAGCAGTTAATGGCTATCCCGGCTGGAGGATTTATTAGTTTGGAACGTTTTGGGAATTGGCTCTTTCCCGTTAACGGCTAGAGCTGGGTTACAGGGAATACAGCACTGTTTACCTCACCACACACACACACGCACACGCACCCACGCACACACCCACCCATCCACACACACATATATACAACACAGGCACACACACACCAACGCACGCAGGCAAGCACGCACGCAGTTTGACCTTCTGGGCCCCAACCTGTTCCACGCTGGGTCACCCATATCAACAGCATATTCCACACGCACACACACACACACACACACACACACACACACACACACACACACACACACACTCTTCACAGCATTTGAACTCAACCTCCTATGCTTAGAAATCTAGTCTCTGTCTGTCTCTGTCTCTCTCTACAAGACCTGCTGAGATGTGTCTGACACTGTGTGTGTGTGCGCCTCTTTGTGTGTGTGTGTGTGTGTGTGTGTGTGTGTGTGTGCGTGCGTCTGCGTGTCTTTGTGTGCGTGTGCGCATGTTTGTGCGTCTGTGTCTCTTTGTGTTTGTGTGTGCGTGTTTGTGTGCGTGTGTGTGTGCGCACCGCTTTGTGTGTGTGCGTTTGCGTCTCTTTGTGTGTGTGTGTATGTGTTTGTTTGCGTTTGCGTGTGTGTGTGTGTGTGTGTGTGTTGTCGCGGTCCTTCCTGACACATTCCTGAGAAAGCACCGTGAGAGAGGAGGTCAGCCCTCCACCTTATCTCCCCACTCAACCCTGCTATCTGAGAGGGTCTGGGGGAGGGGGGGAGGGAGGGGGGGGGGGGGCACACAGTGTGACCCCTGACCTTTTAAAGGACAGGTCAAAGGTTATCTAGAAGCTATCTGGTCCAAAACACTCTGACTACTGTTTCCTTAAGAGTTCTCTGGCATTCACACACACTCACGCACACACACGCACGCTCACGCACGCACAGACACGCACACACACGCACACACACACACACACAC
>NW_028152627.1:12500-14943 GCF_951799395.1 Argentina silus | reverse complement strand
AGTGTGTCACTTTTTTGTTCCCAGTACTTTATGTGTATTCTGTCTAGTGGTGTAGTAGAACATCTCCTTCTCATCCTCCACCCTGTCCAACAGTGTGTGTGTGTGTGTGTGTGTGTGTGTGCATGTGTGTGCGTGTGTGTGTGTGCGTGCGTGTGTGTGTGTGTGTGGTGTGTGTGTGTGTGTGCTTGTGCATGTGTGTGTTCGAGCTGAGCCCACCAGTCCTCTATAAATAACCGTTTAGCGTAACGTTAGCTGGCTAGGCTCAGTGGTTGTTCCCATTGATTAGTCGCGTGGCTAATGCAAGCTCATCTCTCAGTACATCGCTAATGAGTATTCACTCAGCCCCCCTAGGCCCCTGGCCACCATGCTATACCCCCCACCCGGAGAGAGAGAGAGAGAGAGAGAGAGACAGAGAGAGAGAGAGGGAGAGAGAGAGAGAGAGAAAGAGAGAGGGAGAGAGAGACACAGAGAGAGAGAGAGAGAGAGAAAGAGAGAGGCAGAGAGAGGGGGGGGAGGCCCATAATGAGAACATGTAATTTTGGTGGCAGCACTGGGTATGGCAGCATGGTTTCTCTTTAGCCTGAGGGGTACTATGTGTGTGTGTGTGTGTGTGTGTGTGTGTGTGTGTAACCTTTAGGTGGTATAGTTCAGCCCAGCACAGTATAGCCTAGCCAGTTGGAGGTTAGTCTGTACTATCTGGGTCTAAAGCTGACCTGTTATGCCAATGGTTTAGAATTCAGAGGAGCAGTATGATGGAACACAGAGGGGTATCATGTGTGTGTGTGTGTGTGTGTGTGTGTGTGTGTGTGTGTGTGTGTGTGTGTGTGTGTGCATGCTTGTATGTGTGTGTGTGTGTGTGTGTGCACGCATGTGTGTGTGTGTGTGTGCGCGCGCGCGTGCTTGCTTGCTTGTGTGTGTATGTGTGTGTTTGTGTATGTGTGTGTGTGTGTGGTTGCAGGCCTCTGAGGGGGTGTGATGTTTCTGTCGATGTGTCCCCGTGGCTGGGCGGGGGTGGTGCTAGAGTTACCCAGCAGGCTCTGGCCATTGACTGGTTGGCTAATGGCGGGCTCTGTTTCCTGATGGGCATTGACTGCTCCCCTCATCAATACCTGGGATATTTACAGCCAGAACCATATGTGTGTGTGTGTGTGTGTGTGTGTGTGTGGTGGTGTGTGGTGTGTGTGTGTGTGTCCAGCCCCAGTGTTGGGCTACAGAACGAAGGAAGCGCCTGAATGAAGTGAATGAAGTCTTCTATCCTTCTATCTCTTTTTCTTTTTCTCTCATTTCCTCTCCTCTGTTCTTCTTTTCGACGTTCCTCCTCCATTCACAGCCTGGACGGGGGCAGGGTTTGGTCTCTCAGCCACTCAGAAACACTATCACCTCCTCCTCTACCCTGGAGAACACACATCCCTCCTCCCCCTCCTTCCCTCCTTCCCCTCCTCCCCCCTCCTTCCCCTCCACCCCCCCTCCTTCCCCTCCCCCCCCCTCCCCTCTCATCCATCCATCCATCGACTCTATTCCTGGACTCCTGTTTGCCCACTCCGACCCTGGTCAGGTTCCCTCCCCTTTGTGGCCGTCTGTTCCTGTGTGTGTGTGTGTGTGTGTGTGTGTGTGTGTGTGTGTGTGTGTGTGTGTGTGTGTGTGTGTATGTGTGTCTGTGTGTGTGTGTGTGTGTGTGTGTGTGTGTGTGTGCGCGTCTGCACTTGTGTCTGTAACCTTTTATATCTGTCATGATTAACCTTATTTTAACACATGGCTTGTGTCACGACTCTACTCTCTCCCGCTTGACATTGGGATCATTCAATCAGTTGATTATCTTCTTTCATGGTTTATAAATAGGCCATTCCATCTTGGTTGTAGAGAATCACTTTTCTTGAGCAACTCAATTTTCAGTCATTAGGCGCAACAGTGTGCTTGTTGCTCAGTCAACCCTAAACGGCCTAAGTGGTCTGTGTATTGATAATGTATTGGAAATGGTCAATATTTCAAGAAAAGCCGAGTTGATCAATACTGAGGTGTCCCTGGTGAGAAGGCTTTGGCTTGCAGTTGAGACTCCCGGCTCCTCAGGTGTCCTCCATTGCGGCTCTTCCCTTACAGCAGTTTCCTGGGGCTGTATTTAGTGGTGCTGGCAGGGAAGGAAACCAGGCCTGTGGTTAGGTCTGAGTGTTGGCCCTCAGTTGAAGGGGGTTGTAACCCAAACCTCTCTGGAAAACCAGGGTGGGAGACCCTGATGTGATGATGGGACTTGTGGCTATCCTCCTGAGAGTCACACAAACACACACAAACAGGTAAACACACAGACCTCATAGACACACACATACTAATGTACCAACACACACACACACACACACACACACACACACACACACACACACACACACACACACACACACATTCAAATACTATGTTCTAGAAACACGCACACGCACACGCTCACACACAC